>NC_053037.3:511248543-511276043 GCF_002575655.3 Aegilops tauschii subsp. strangulata
CCCATTGCATTTTGCATCCTTTTCCATTTTGCTTCTTTCAGGCAGTTTTGGCTCGCAATAAAGCTAGGGTCCTGATCGAGCAAGACTACGTCCTATCTATCTACCTCTCCAAACACAATATCTTGAGTACCTATGATGGTGACTACATCTGCTGGCATGTGATGTTTGGACATAGAATCGAGTCCTTGTGAATGGGCAAAGCCAGGTGCTCTTATTTTACAACGGTAGGGACGATTACTCCCATTACTGACAAGAAAGACACCAAATTCACCTTTAGGTGCTTCGACTACGGTATAGGTAGAAGGAGCTAGTACGGAAAAACCTTCTATATAAAGTTCGAAATGGTGAATTGAGGTAGAGTAGACCGATGATCCGGTAGTCATTTGGCCGGCTATGGAAAGAAAAAGCTTGCATCTGCTCCCCCTAAACTATAACGGGTCCCATCTCTCTCCAAACCTAACGCGGTAGTTTCCCATCATAAGGCTTTCCATCTATAGATTGAGCCATTACCCACCAAGGATCCCATTCGTTCAGAACTCAGTCGACTGCTTCTATAGATAAGGCGGAACGTCCTTAGTTCAGCATTATAGCACATAGTCTCCGATGCTACTACAGCGCTTCGCTAACTCGAAGCGCCTCGCTATGAGAATGACGCGTCGCTAACGCTCGGCTAAGTCGTCAAACCCTCGCGCTGACCATTCGCTATCTCAGTAGCGAAAGCGCTTCTCTTTGCCCCTTAACTTCATAAAGTATTTGGAAAGAAAAGAAAGAGATTCTTGGTTTTATTGCTCCCGCTTCCTCATCTGCACTCGTCAAGCCAACTTTGCTTTTTGCGAGGCGAAAGAGGGGTTGAAGCAGACATGTCGAAATTACAACATCGAAGATATCTATATACACAGGAACGCTTATTTCGGACTGCGTTCCGGAAAAAGTAGCCTACTTGATAGAAAGGGCGGGCACTCTCGGCGCGGAGGTAGGCACTCTCATCTTTCAACCCCACCGTCACCTTGAATTTAGTGGGGCACTATTTACTTACAACCTCTACGAGTTGCAAGTGAATGGGGCCGGTGCGTGGTGAACGGAAGGGTTCATCAAGCCATTTCTCGCCTTAACCACTAAACTAAATAGGAAGAGGGGTACTTGACTAATAGGGGGCAATTGCATTGCACCTGACTGTGAGGGACCTCTTGATACCTTATGTTCATTTCCTAACTAGTAGCCGGTTTCCTGTCGCGGAAGCCTTTTCCCAGTGCGCGGAGCCCCGATGAGGAAGGTGTTAGTGCTTTCTCATGGGGTCAATAATGCTAATCCCTCTTTTTGTGCCGGGAAGAAGATAAGAAAAGGCGAAGCCTTCTCTTGGTTTCCCAACCTGTTGCTTCTAAAGGCTGCCCTCTCTCGGCTGGATTTTGGTCCAGCCTACTGCGAGGATCCCGTATCCCATACATCGTCTTTCTCCCTCCTGGGTTCCCGTGGTTCCTATGCCACCGCGTTTCCCGGTCCTTTTCTTTTAGTGCTTCGACCCAAAGCGATAGCTTGACGCGTTTTCCGTGGATAAGATGGCAGCGCTCCAGCTCACTAAAGAATGGGACGGCAGTGGTCCGCCGGCAAGCTCGTTTTGATCCTGGACGCAGTACATTGGAATCCTGAAGCACCACCACGAACGCTACCGTGCGTGCGCCTGCTGTGCGGTAAGGCACCACCCTGTTGTGCCAGCAGCCAACTCCGGCGTGTCAGCTTAGTTATCCTCATCAAGCCACAACCTTGATGTCTAGCTTCCCAACTGGTAGACGGTTCCCTTTCCCCCGGATCAATGAAGAAGGGAGAAGTTAGTTGATTCCTCTAAAGAACCGGAAGCGAAGCGCTATGACAGGGCGAGGGGACGGGAAAAGAAACTGCTCCGAAGAAAGATATTGGGGTTCCCAATGCTTCTCCACGCCCAACGAGATGCGCCAACCTCGGGATGCTTTACTCCTAACCCCACGGCGGTTCCGAGACGGAGCTTAACCTGAGTCTCGGTTAAGAACGTCGATGATCTACGTTTCACACGGCGCATGATTCCATGGATAGTTTCATTCGAGATCGTGATGGAGGACATAGCTTACGATCATTGACTTTGATCATGCCACTAGGCATTTGATTAGGACATTGCACAATGATCCGAACACTTTGTCGCATCTCTTCAATATGGATACAGTAACGATCATAGCGATCTCCTCTGGTACCTACTGGTACGTCAAGACCCGATTGGTCATGAACATCGTAAGGTGCTGCTCTTCGCGAATCCCAACATACCCCAGGTCGGGATGGGTAGGCCCACCAATTCACTTTTGCACTTTCACTTAGGCCCGGGCCAAGTCAGTGGGGGGACTCTGTCGGGCTCCTTCCCCCCCAAAACAAACTGTACGTGGGAGTTTCCCTTCATACGGCTCGAATCATTCTCAGATGCCCCGAGAGGCATCTTTCCTTATGATTTGGTGGTTCACACGCGCGCAAACGAGCACCGGCCGCAACAGCAAGGAACTATGACCAATAGAGTCAGACACAGAGCGTCATATTTCTTTATCTTGTGATGGTTGAGGAGTTTCTTTCTCAGAGGGTGCGGGACGCTTGCGGAGTCCGTGCCTTCCGTACCACCACATGTCGTTCTTGGGCAGATCCCGCTCCTAAACATAAGGGAGGGATAGGGGGAAAGGGGCCCTAAAAATCGTATAAATAGGGTTGTAGAAAGACCACTTTCATTCGACGTTCTGGGGCGCCCGATTCGATCGACGAATTTGGCGAGCTGATCCACTTTGATCCAGGAGAAAGCCCAGTCAGCCACCTTTTTGGTGCAGGTCACGTGACCTACAGCTCGACCTTCACTTTTTGAGACTTCCTCTACCCACATCTCTATGTGCCCGCAGCACTTTCATATGGAGAAAGATGGGCTTACCATGTTCCATCAATAGCACCTAACCTATGCCGATTTTGGCGGACCGTGCTCCACCCCGGTGAACTCATGCGGTTCTGACGTGCCCAGAGGCCAGAGGTGAATCCGTTCACGGTCCGTAGGACCAACACCATTCGAAGGTTGATGGCCCGCCCCGCCTAGAATAGGAATCTTTGACTGGGCTTACACACATTCGCTCACTTACGTTGTCCCCCCTCAGCTCACCCTAGCCCCGGGTACGTCGTCTCCAAGGCTTCACACAAAATCTTCACTGACAACATATGCATGCTTTTGTAGGGTCAGGCAGAACCGTTGTTGCCTGATGGGAACTTCCCCCATATTGCTATCAATGTCTTCATGTCGCACGACCTCTTAACATTACACCACTGAATCCCCAATCCTTTGCTTGCTGTGCAGTGACAGTACCAATATCCACTAATCGTTGTTTCCAGATACGGTTGCCGGTTGACATCTCTTCTAATTCGTCGATACGAGAAGCAAATTGTTGTGAGGAGGAATCAATATCTCGATATAAGCCAAGAGGCAGATCTTGTGCCACTCCACCAGGTCGTATGAAACTGGCATGCATCCTGGCTCCCGGGACTCTTTCATAGAATTCCAACAATTTCTCCCGCTCCTCAAAAGCCCAAAGGAACGGAGTTGATGCTCCCACGTCCATAGCATGAGTAGTTGAAGCAAGTGAATGATTTGAAATTCGAGTTATTTCATAGAATAACACTCTTATATATTGAGCTCGTAATGGTACCTCACAATTCAAAAGTCTCTCTACGGCTGAAGAATGAGCGTGATCTTGGGCCATCGTAGAAACATATATAGGGTCAACGACGGAACGAACAACGAAACTTTACGACAACTTTTTCGTACACGTTCACTTGCATCACATACACAAGTGCTCTCTGAACCATGCAATAAGGTCACCCATAACACGGCTCTCCCACTGGAGTTACCATAGCCCCGGGCCATGCTATTCCATGATATTGGAAAAAGTTGACTAATTATTATCATCGTCTTGAAAGCTGGGCGCCTTTTGAATATGAGTGGGGCTCCTAGTCTAGGCGGCGCCTTCGTGGAGCCAAACCGAAGGAAGAGCAAAAGGGCGAGGCCACACCCGGCTTCGAATAGGAGGGGGGCTTAGCTCTGGATCCCGCCTGCTTGCAGAAATGAATGGATCAGAAAGGGGGCTGGGTTCTATTTCCAGGCCGGGCAGGAGGTGAAGGCCAGAATAAGAAGAGAAGTGCGCCTTCCCGGTAAGGAAGAGGATAAAAAGGTGCTGTCATCTATCTCGACCTGTTTCCCGAGGCGTTGGAAATGAATACCGGCTCAGAGAATCACTGGCGTTCTTTCTCTCCCCCATCGTTTCGCCAACAAAGAAGTCATCCTTGACTTGACTATTGACCATTCCATCCCTACCGAGCCGCCTCTTCGAAGTATTTACCTCTGCCTTTCTTTTTTGAGAACATACCCTTCAAATCAAAAAGAAAAAAGAAAGAAAAGTTCCTCATCTGTGATTTAATCCTAAGGGAGTTTACTCGACCCATTCTCCAGTCTCCCGCACTGCTCAAGTGTGCGACTCCGTATGAGGACCTCCTTCCCTTTTGCTCTGCCCACTCTCCGTTCACACGGTTATCAAAGTGGAGGAAGGGCGGGCAGCAGGTACCACGAGCCCTCTGTCCCACACATCTATCAAGAAGCAAGTGTAGTTCACCGGTTCCACCGAATGCTCCTATCTCTCGGCAAAGATCGTGTGAGTGTGCAGTTATGCTTCGGATGCTTCGCCATGGAATAGATCGATTCAGTTCCCCTTGTTTTACGGTGCACTCGCTTTGTATCTCCGACACACAAGGAAGGACGCGGTGGGAAGAAAGCTGCCCTAGCCTCTGTCCGTCGATCATTCCGCTGGCATCTTGCATTCACGCCTCCGTTTGACTGCCGCTCGGGAATATAGTTGTAGATACGTGAGTCCTAGTGGGTCGTTGGCTCCACCTCTTATCTCCTTCTACGACATGCTGTAGTCGTCGCCATATTCAATATATCACTTAGTCATATCTGCCTCGCAGCGGGTCAGCACGTCCAAAAGAAAGGGAGGGAGGACTTCATTCAGTGACTCCGCGATCGCCCTCTAAACGATCAAAATAAGGTAAAGCTTGAAGATAAGTTTTGTACTTGATTAATTTCTTAGTCCCTCTAGTCGGGTGGGCGCCGGCCGGCCGGATCCCCCTGAAAACCGTACGTGCGGGTCTCCCCGCATGCGGCTCACGCCATTTGAGGTGGCCCAGCCCAGGATTCATTCGCAAATCCTATAGTGAAATTGAGACTGCTCGACCTCGGAAGCTAATTCGCGTGTAGGCAGCGCTGTCTTAATACCGTTGACTGTATCTATTCATTGATACATTGGCTCACTCCCCCCTCTTTTTTCAAGAATGAATGAGCCGCTCGGACCTTCCATTTCCGTCAAATGACCCGGCTTCCCCTGGCTCTTCCATCGTCCGGGCTCCCTTTCCTCCCTATGCTCCCCCGGCGCAGGCCCACCATGCTTCGCGCCTGCGGCATTTTCGCCAGACGGTCTTTGCCAGTAGTGCCATCCTCCCCGCAAGCTGTCTATATGGGTGGGTTGTCCCTTGCTGCTATGTTCTGTTAGGCGCTATGAATTACAGGAAATTCAGTGGTTGACTTGGACAGCAGGCGGGTTACACGTTCCACTGTGCCGAGATGTGAGGTGCAGGTGGTGATGATCACCCCGAGGTATGCGCTAGCGCCCTTGACAGGCACTCCAGGACCCGCCTACGCTCGTGAAAACCCAGGTCGGTCCTCCGACCAGATGTGTGGATAACGAGGCCACCTTCACAACCTTCTCCCTTCTATCATTATCCAAAGTCAGGTAGGGCGGTTCGCTTGAGTTGCTCAACCGTCCCTTTGCCCGGTGCTCATGACGCGCTACGGAACCTCCACCGTGCTAGTGGCATAGGAGCCTACTCAGCGTTAGCGGCTTCGTGCCGCACTGGAGTGATCCAATATGTGGTTCCGCACGTTCCACCACTTCTCCGTTCATTTCCAATACTGATCGTGAAACACCATGAGCAGCAGGATGTTGAGGTCCGGAATTCGAAGTGAAATTCTTGATTTGCCCGTTCCTAGTCGTCATGGGAAAGAAATAAGAAAGAGATTATTCCCCTAGAGCTTGTCCAGTACCACCAGTACTCAAAATGCATCTCCGCGCGTCTACCTGGCGCTTTTACTAGCCGCCTTGCATGCAAGCGAAGCACTATTGGCGGCAATTAATAGCTCACTGAGCGATGATTGATGCAGTCAGTCAGTGCCCTTGATTATTCTATTCCTGATAGAATGATCATGGCGCCCCGGAAGCATCCCATCCAGCAGCAGCATCTCCTTCAACCACGCGAGGACAAAACTGATGTTAGCTACATTCGAGCGTTCACCGCACAGAGGCGATCTCGAACACTACCTATGATAATAAATCCAAAGGAAAGGTCGACAAAATGATTCAATCTGACTTTATCGGTATTCTGGATTGAGTAAAAAAGGGATATATGAAGTTCAAGGCATTGCCAAAACCGTCATGGCCCTATTATGTATAGGCCGTACTAAGCCAATAGCGAATAACAAACTCTTTCCTGCTCCCTCGACCTTAATTAACTCCCCCATCCTGCCAAGCCTCAGCTGCCAGCCCATTGATACAAGTAGCTAAAGATCTCGCATCCGACACCTCCGGCCGAACGGTTCGGCAACACTAGGGCGCCTGGGTCAAAATTCCGCTTACCAAACAAGATGTCGAGAGGCGAACTCTGTAATTCCCCTCCTGCAAAAGTGATAGCGGCTGTAGCATCTGTGTGGAAGAGGGTAAACTTTCGGCAACACCTTTTGCAGATTGGAAAGGATGAATACTTGTGTTGGGTCCTGCAGACCAGGATAGCCTCAGATCAAAACCTAATAAATGTACCTGGGGTTGATCATATTTTTTGGGCAATAAGTATTCAGGAATTTGAGCGCTTATATAGCTAAAAACTCTGCCACCTGAATACTTGATTCATTAAGGTCGTCACCCTATACCCGGAAGTCTCTATCGTTTTCTTTGTCTGTTAAGCTTCACAGGGTTGGGACTCCCTAAATCAGACTGCAATCGTTGTTTATCAACCACTCACGACGACACCGAGATCTTCGACTTAGCTCCCACAGGTCATCCACCCGGGGTGGAAGATAATGAAAAGGAGACAAAGTCCTAACTAAATCAACACACAATAACCTCAACCTTCTACCCATTCCATCCATCATATCAGTCGAGGAGATTTGTTCTTATCTATAGATAAGGCAAGAGAGAACTTATGACCTCGCGGATGGAGAAGGATTCGAACCCCCGGTATTCCTATCAATACTTCGGTTTTCAAGACCGACTCTTTCAACCGCTCAGACATCCATCCCTGCGCTCGCCCGCCCTATCTATCTGCGCGCTGGCAGGTAGGGGCAACTCTATGTGATTCGCTACGCTTGCTTGTGCCCCACCCCGTAAGCTGACTCTATTGCCTAGCGGTTAGCGACACTTTTCCGGTAGTACGAATCGCTACGCTTCGCTTCTTTCTATATGATAATATGCACCGTCGGTTGCTGCGCTCCCTGCGGGTAATAGCAAGAGAGTGAAGAACGAACGATCCTAAAAAAAGTCAGTAGTGAATGAGTCCGACTCGAGTTCGTGAGTCAAAGGCGTGGCAAGAGAGTGAGTTCGACTCGTGAACGATCCGCAAGTGAAGGACCGATCCTTTAACGCCAGTACTGTTGCGAGACTGGTAGTTGGTGGCTCACGAGCAACATATAGAAAAAGGTTGCCCATCACTCCCTCGCTCCTTTTTGAAGGCCCACCGCCCCCTTTCTTTAAGTATCTATCCCGGCTTGCATTTTGGGGCGAGTACTACAGTTCCTCCATAATCACACAGAACGCCCAGCTTCGAAGAGCTGCTCTCTCCCCAGTCCATAGCAAGGTGTGGAATCTGGATCTACCGTGTGTTCTGACTCTATTGGATCAAGTCAGATACTAAGCCTTCTACTACTACTACTTAGGAGATCAAATGCTATATTTCAGAGATTGGACTCTCTTATTGTGTTTTTTCAGGGCTGTTCCCGAGCTAGGTTCCCTGGATCCATTCTTACCTAAATGGATGAATGAAGAAGGGGGCGAGCAGATACGACGGCCACACACACTTCTTTTTAGCTGAATAAAGCCGGATCTACTACACGGCTAGGATTAGAGAAAGATTGAGAAAGCAAGATCAAACCTACTCTACTGTCGATTCAAAAGGTAAACTGCCCCCGAAGACTTTATCAATGAATGGATCAAAGAAGTTTATCTATCTAAGTCATCGTATATAAGGGAAGAAGCCCGTCCCTGATCGAAGAATGAAGAAGCTAGCCCGGGTAGACTTTAAGACCAACTTGGTGTAGAGACGACTATGATGGTCGACCTCCACAGACTGAACGCGGGAGATTCTTTCACCCTGTTTTTAGTAGTGCGAGGAGGATAGAGCTCCCAGCAACGACTGATTGTTCGTACGAGCGAAGGAGCGAGCATGCTTTACCCTTAGAGTGAAGTTGACATTCACAGGTCTTGTGGGAACTCCTTCAGTTCAGGTAGCCATAGTCACTCAGGGCTATAGTGGTAGTAGCAAGATCGAAATTGTGAGATTGGCTCGATCACAAACTATCAAGAAGAAAGATCAAGATTCACTTTTGTCGGGCAAAGAACTCTATTGAGGAAATGACTTCGCTCACTGAAGACCAAGCAGCAACCATTCTAGATGAAAGGACACAAGCCTAAAACTTGAATGCGGATCTATTTATCTTGAATTCCTATCTTCAGAAATAAAGAGTTGCCTATCTTCAGAAATGCTGGTATAGTTGACTTGCCTCTGTTCTTACACCAGTGTCTGCCAGGGTCTGAACCATTAGGTAGAGGATCAGCTGAAAGAAAAGGCAGACAGAGATCTTGCGCTAGATCCGTATACATTCAGCACCCTCATTAAAACATTTGCTAATCATGAAAAGTGGTTGGAGCTATGATTATGTGCACGAAAATGCAGGATAAAGGATGGCACCCAGAGACGAGGAAGGGCGTAGCAAGCGACGAAATGCTTCGGGGAGTTGAAAATAAGCATAGATCTGGAGATTCCCAAATAGGTCAACCTTTTGAACTGCCTGCTGAATCCATGAGCAGGCAAGAGACAACCTGGCGAACTGAAACATCTTAGTAGCCAGAGGAAAAGAAAGGATAATGTTGCTCTTCAGAAAATGCATATAGTAAGTAGTCTTCGCCGATGGGACAAACGCTCCAGTGTATGTGTTACGAGGCAACTAGCATTTTGTCATGGAAGTTCGTGAAAGAATGTTCTTGTTTTTCGTTGGAAAAACCAACGCCGATCTAAAACTAAGTCTCCCTTTCTCTTTTGTTTGGGAGCAGAGCTAAAAAAATGGGGAGTCACGATGGATCCTTTTTTTCCTGGATTCAATGGACGGAATGCTTGTGGAATTTGACCCTTCGTCGTCATACCCAAATTCCGTTAATGGGCCGGCTATGAGCGTAGAAAGTGTGAGTTTGAATTTCATGGAGTTGGAGGCAGAAATAAATTCCCCTCCTCCCCCTAATCCAAACCCTTATTCTCAGATTCCTTATTTCCTCGCTGCTAATGAAAATATTGATTACTTTTCTCAAATGCAGATTTCTTATCAAATGCAAATGTATTTTTTATTTCATTTAACTTATTGGAGCGGCCAGCCGCTTTTGCCTTTTCCGTGGGTACCGATGTATGTGCATTTTTTGATGTCTTTTTATATGCGCTTTTGGAATTTTCCCTTCTAAGCAAACTTTTTTTCGCCATTTTCTCTTTAATTGAACTAGACTAGTATAAGCTCCGTATTGAATTGAAAAACTATTTCCGGCTCTGTATTGAATTGAAAAACTATTTCAGGCTCCGTATTGAATTGAAAAACTATTTCCGGCTCCGTATTGAATTGAAAAACTATTTCAGGCTCCGTATTGAATTGAAAAACTATTTCAGGCTCCGTATTGAAAACTCGAATTGGATTTTGTGTTGGCTGGCCTACCGGCCCGTAGATTAGGTTGGCTTTTATCGCCAACTGAACTGCGTAACCAAAGCGATTCCTTCTTGGTGGAGATAGGTGGGTCCTGGTCCAACCTAAGTCAGTTCGAACCTGACGGGTCGTTCGTTCGTGTGGAGAATCTCTCTCCTTTTCTTCTAAGTCTTGCTTCATTAAGTTACTTGCTCTCTTAGCCTCATAATAATAATAATCAATATTCAAATACTTTATGCTAAATTCTGTATAGCAATCAATGTCCGAGGGCATAGAGAACCTTAAGAGGATAGGAAAGTCTATTTATTTGAGACCAGTGAGGTCAGAAATTCAAGCATTCGGGTCAAGACTATAAGGCGCTATCAGGCCATACCTCAAAAGGCTCACTACCTTCCCTAGATACTTGATTGGAAGAGAGGGTAGATGTAAGAGAGTTAAAGCACTTCGCTGGAAGAAGTGTATAATGGAAAGTCAATCAATATTTCATCCGGAACTAAATAGGTCACTTGCGACTCAATGGTTTATCAATCAAATACATCAGCATTCCAAAATACTACCCGCTAACGCCCTCACTCTTTGACTTAGAGGTCTTAGGCCCACCTTTACTTATATCTTAGACTTATACTCTTCCTTACTTCTCTTCTCTGGCCATGTGGTTGAGGATATTTGAAAAAAGAAGAAATTGACAATACCTACTATCGATGCCTAAGAGTAGGTTTTTACCAGCTTGCCTAATAAGAGTAGTTTAATACCGGCTTACTTGTACAAGCTTATACTATAAGAGTGAGTACGCTACCTTCTTGATTATTATCATTAGAAAGATATTTTGAAACCATCCTGGTGTCATTTACTTTCATAAAGCAAATCTTAGTAAATAAATGTGGGTGATCCTACTTAGAATAAGACTTATATTGTGGTGTGAGGTACTAATATAACTCCACTTTATGCGTATAGGAAGGCGGCTGCTTAGAATGCTAAACATGCCTACTAGATGGCTTATGCTAGAACAAGTCAAGCTCAACAATGCTTAAGCCCAAGGAATGGATGCGTTAAAGACTGGAAATATAGAGTTTATCTCAACCTAACCTATGCAAGCACTTATCCCCTTGCCTTGGATTAGGCACTACAACTATATGTGACTTAGAATCTGACCAGTAACTATACCTTATGAAAAGTAAGCACTAGCTATAGACAGAACTATATAGTCCGCAGTAAGTGGCGCGGAGCGGATTGCAATAAAGCAATAGAGAGTTAGCTACATATATTGAAGTTGAATCTATGCTCTTTGCAAGGCAAAAAGCTATCCAAGATAGTAAGTACTCGGCGGTATACTCCTGTAGCTCCTTGATTCCTTACGCAAGTTAGAGCCTTATGAAAGAGGGAAGACTGCTTATTAATAGGCAACTTTTCTTTAGACATAAAAAAGACTGCTATTTGAGGGAATGCAGCATGGGCCCTATAACTTGCTTTTCTATTTCCAACCAAAGCTAGAAGAGCAGCCCGTCTATCCTGAGTTTTCGTGTCTAGCTTGCTTGCTCACTTCCTATAACGGCAATCAAATAAAATCTCGTTCTGATCCTATAACTTAATTAAACTTAACTAAGTAGTAAAGAGAAGATTAGGATGAGTAAGCCCTGACTTCAAGTCTATGTATAGCAACTAGCTATATTACTACTTATTAGTCATACTTTATCTCGATGGACCTATTGCCACCTATTTAGAATAATAATAAAGTCTTCTATAGTTACTGGCATATTACTCCCATCAGTGAGAATTGTATACGTAGGAGAGAACCTTGCGCAAAAAGGGCTTTGCTTTATGGTATAGATTAGGAATTGGAATAAGTAAGGCTAACTAAAAGAGAGAAGAGGGTCTACAGTCATTCTATCTCAACACTGAAGAATAAGACGTCTATCCTTACTCTTGCATTAAATAGAATAATATTAAAGGGAGGGGAGTATATCGAATATAAGGCAGCCCTCAGGCAAACCCATAATAAGGCTGATGAAAGCGAAGCAGAATTTAAAACAAATAAGGTACACTCTTGATCCTTACATCACATCTTTACTATGACTAAAAAGTGCCGGAAGGAGAAAGTCAAAGAAGGACTCGAAACTTGCAGATAATGAATATAAAGATGAAAGATTGAATGCTTTATCAGAGATAGATTTTGACTTGGGCTTGAACAAAGCCATTCTTCGCCTTTCTTCGCTAGTTCGCTTAAGTACATAGGTTATGGCAATACAACATTCTATCTTTTGCTTAGGCTTGAAACACTTATTTTCTTATTATCTTTTTTATTTTCTTTCGCCCTAGGCAATCTCTTTGCTTGCTGACATAAACTTTCAACATAGATCAAGTTGTTTTTTAGGATTTTTACCTCTTCTTACTTCTTGACATCAGAAAGACAAGCGCTTACCTCCTTCCTAGCAACCTACATATCTGTCTGCTCAAAGCACATTCGGAGTATAGTTGACTACTCCTCCTTTACGTATCTCAGCCAAGCCTACTTTATTCCCTGCAAGCTAGGTAGTTAAGGAATTAAGTAACTAATTTAGACTGATTGGTGGCAGGCTCCGACGAAAGCTTATGGATTCAGCACTTTGCTATAAGAAAGAAGCAAGGTTGTCCGACAAAACTAGAGTTTTAAGTAAGCAAGAGATTGATTGCGTGGTAGGAAAGAAAGGAAACTACCAAGCGAGGGATTGTTTGCATATTATATACTTATTAACTTCCTGTCAGTAAAGTACTAGTTTTTTAGTTAGTAGTGTGCAATACTGTTTAAGAAATGCATGCAATCTGAGACTTCAGAAAACGTATACTTGAGTCAAACTACACTAGAATAGTCAGTGAAAAACTACACTGAATTATAAAGGTCTTTTCCTTGAAAGAATAGGTTTTTTGCATCAAGAGGCTGTGAGGAAATAAGTAACATAGTTAATGAGGAGGGGGTATGCATCTTATCATCTTCTATTCGAGAATAATAAACGATCGAGAAAGTAAGCAGCAGGCACGAGTAGACCGACTGATAGCAACGGCGAATCAATGCCCGACCCGGCTCTTTTGTCCTTTTGTTCGCAGAAGGGAGATCCTGTGCGCTAGCTATATCTATTATGGATGGAGCCCTCACTCAACCGACTTGCTACCTGGAAATCCCCAATGCACCAATGTACCAAAGGCACTGTACTTTGAATAGGAAACACTTCCCTACTTCACTTCCTAATTAATAAAGTAGGAGGTATTCGAGTACGGAGGTACTAGACCGTGATTCTGGTCCTGATGCGGACACACCTGTCGACAACAGAGAAGGGGTTCAATTGAGAGCGGATAGCAAGATCGAATGAATGTTTACCCTGAGATAGAACGAGAAAAAGAAAATTTGATTAATCCTACAAAAGCCTTACAAGGCAGGTAAACTTTATGCAGTATGTGCTACAAAAAGAAGGTTAGAGAACTGGTTCCATCTACTTTATCCTTGGGCATGAAGAACATGCTTCTTTCTCAATTTATAGGAATCGTTAACCGCAACTCTCCTTTTCAGGCTTGGATTGGTTTTTTGATGCAGTAGAGAAGCCGTTTCCTTTGAACTTGGTCCATCGGACAGATATAGACATGAAGAATCTTTTCAATGTCAATCTTTCACTACTTTGTTTGGACCTTGCTTCTTCACTTAATGCTTGCTTTCTGTCTTGCCTTTGCTAGGCCTACGATAGGCTGTACTCCAATACGAAATAAGATTGTACATGAAGGTTGGTGAAAAGCAAAAGAAGCAATTGGTTCTCAAATGCCGTGATGTCACCTAGCTTTATTCTATATTTCTCATTCTATTGGTATGTATAGTGTCTTTCATCTGCTTTTTCATTCATTCTGCCCACAGCCGTTAGGTATTATGACAAAAGGAACCAACATGTTGCTGCTGAATCTACAGATAGAGAAGAGGGCACGTCTCTTTTTCTAGAAGCTGGTCTATGTTCTTATTCTTAATCGAATTCTAAAGAAACGTCAGTTTCAAATCACTTCCATTGGGCTGAGCGGGTCATATATGCCTTTTGGCTTTCACCTATGTTATTTATTCTCTCACAATCACTCCTAGCAATAAGTGAAAAGGCGGCTATCGATACTGTCCCAACACCTCCTCTTCTGTGTCTACTTCTCCATTCTAATTTCTGACTGGTTCACGCCTGCTTGTGTATTGGTTATAACCTCTGTACTGTATTTTGTTTGGCATAAATTCCCAAATGGTGAGACCAGACCCCATGAAGCTTCTAAGTCTGATGTTGATTTGCAAGAATCAGATTTACCAACGGGAAGAACACTTAGTGTATCCGTGGTGGGTGAATCTTAGGAAACTCGCCTTGTCCGAACAAAAGCGGGAGGTAGGTAGGTGGTAGTTAGAAGGATTCCTTCGGGGAGCTGCTTCTTCCTCTGGATTCAATCTCAATGACTGCTAGGATTTCTTTCTACTTCTATTTGTGGCATATAGAATTTTACGATAGATGAAGCGGAAGAAGGAACAAGGCTTGAAGGCGGATTAGCAAGGGAATGAATCTGATGAAGCTATTCCTCCGCTAGAATAAGGGGGGCATGATCGCTGATTTGACCGGGCAGACCAGATGAGCGAGATTGATTGAAAGCGCTGTGCCAACTTGCGTACAAGATTTTTAGACTCTAGTAAATCCTCTTCGCAAGTTATTTCGTACAGGCTATTCAAGGTCTATTGGCTTTATTGCTTATGTGGTACTTCGACCGCGAAGCCTCGCTTATGCACCGAGAAAGATCGTAGATAGGAAAGATCTGTTATGCACCAACGACGACCCCTTCTCTTTACCTTTATCGTCTCATACCTCAGTCCATTGCTGGCTTGAATGTTGTCTCTCTTCTTCTTTGCTCGCGAGAGTGAATAAGAGGATGACCCACCAGGGGGAAGATGGAATGAGTCGGCAAGGGGATCAACCATCTTCTTTCAGTAAAGGCCCACACATTATCCTTAATATTGGGATAAAAGGACTTTGAAGAAGGAAACTCTCTTCCCGTCTTGCGTAACTGACCACTGCAAATCAAGTCGAAAGTGCTTATATGCTTAACACGTTTTTGTCTCAATGACAGGCCGCTTGAACATTGTCTGATTTTTTTTAAGTGACTCGATCTTATGTATCTACTTATTGTCTTTTTGCCTTTGCTCGGTAGTTCCGTAGCCGGTTTTTTCGGACGTTTTCTATGATCTGAAGGAACAGCTATAATGACCACCACGTGCGTTTCATTTTCTTCGATCTTATCTTTGATTGCTTTTTATGAAGTCGCACTGGGAGCTAGTGCTTGCTATCTCAGAATAGCTCCATGGATCTCATCGGAAATGTTTGATGCTTCTTGGGGCTTCTTTGGCGACCGTGAAGTCACCGGATGAATTGCCGAGTAGATAGACCAGATCCGGACGCTGCAGTTGTTCCACGGTGATACAGACTCGACCCGCTCCTACCCACCCTGGGGTATCATAGCATGTCGGGAATCGAGGGGGACATACTGGACGTAACTACTCCAGTCGGTTGGGGGCTCTGCCGCCCTGCCTTTCGATCGATACACAGTTGAGGAGGCCGATCACGAACGTGACAGGTGTGGGAGCGATCCTGGGAAGGCAAGGCTAAGACAGCGCCTTGCATATGGGTAGCAAGAAGGCGCTTATGCCCCGACGGTGGGGCCTTATGGGGAAGGGCCCAGCCCAATAGGGACAGCACACCCCCCACTTTAAGTGCATCTCTGTATCGACTGAATAACTCTATCTAAGGGTGACATCGGTGGAACCGGTGAACCACGCGAGCTGGTTAGATGCGTGGGGCAGAGGGCTCGTAGTACCCCCCTTTTCTTGATCCAGCCTTTTCTTCGCTTTGGTAGTTAATCACCTAAAATCCAAGGGAGGCTGGCCTGCATGCCATACCTATACCCATACAGTGCCAGGCAGGCGGTGGACTCATTTTTGGATTAGGGAAGTGTCGGAGTAAATGACCACGGGTAGCCTAACCGACTCCCCCTGGCTCTTTGAAAATTATCAGGCCGTCCAGGCCTTCAAGGATACAAAGCACAGGGCCGCCTTCCCCCGGCCAGCTACCCCCAGGGCCGATTCCCAGAAGGCGACCCAGCCCCAGAAACCTTCTCCAAGAAAGATACGAGATGGCCGACTCCGGTAAGCCGGCCCCAAGAAGACCGACTCCCAGAAGTCGGCCACGAAGAAAGCCGGCTCCCGGCAAGCGGCCACGATTGCACCCTCAAGGACTGCACCCCCATAACGGTGACGAGACGGGGCGTGGCTACAGTAAAGCCTGCCACCCCCGAATCCCGGAGCACGCATGGCCACAGTGCGCCGTATGGGTCGGCCATCCCCCGTCCGGCGCGGCACTGTTGCCATGTTGACCTTGACGCCACCCACGACAGGCTGTCAGTACGGCTCGCGGGCGGCGGGCCCCTTTGCCAGAGAGACATCTGAAGATGGCCCGGCCTCCTCTAGTCGGCCAAGGATGTGGCCGGCTCCCAGTAGCCGGCCACCTCCCTCCCTCGAAGCATGCGCCCCATTAAGGAGACAAGACGAGGTAAGGCTACAGTGAGAGCTCGCAAGGCGGCAGCGCTGTAGCCATGCTTACCTCGACAAAGCCCTCGTCATCAGAGGCGAGGCCACAGTAACCAGCCGCCGACAAAGCCCCCATGCGGTGGGGCCAGCGTGCCGGCCAAGAAGCTGGCAGCCGGCGGGACCCACCAGTCGGCGGGCCCCAATGACCGGCGGAGAAGCCGGCAAGCATAGACACTGACAGCTGGGACCCGCGCCCAGCCAGATTACCATTGTACCCCTGGGGGTAGGCCTGTATAAACCCCTTGGGACACCCATGCAAAGGGTCGATCTCATAGAGTTACACACACACATAGAGAGAAAAGGAGAGCTAGCCTTGCCCTTCTTCTTCCTCTAGCCAGACAGCTCAAGGAGCATTTGTAGCTACTTGTCTTGATCTAGTGATCATGCGGAGACCCCGCAGAGCAGGACTAGGGGTGTTATCTCCACGGAGAGCCCCGAACCTGGGTAAGATTCGCCGGCGTGCATGTCTTCGCCTCATCCCGTTTCCAGGCACCGGCGATGTCTTACTGGCTCCCACAATGATAAGCCACCCATTGGCATATGTCGCACCCACCACCCGACATTTGGCGCCCACCGTGGGGCCAGGTGCACCGTCGTCCGGAGACCTGTTCTGGACGGGAACCCTTTTCCTCCCCCGCGAGCGCAGCCTGCCTGCCGCACCCGATGGCGCTTGCCCCGGCGCGCTGCAAGGCGTTGACGACGCCTGCGCAGCGAGCTGCCTCGCCGATCTTCTTGGCGAGACCCACATCTCCGATGAGCCCGCGTCCGATGCGGGCACGGGCTACCCCGAGAGTCGCCTCGTCAGCCTCCTCGACCAACTTCACGTCTCCAGCGAGCTTGCTGTAGACTTGGAGTCGGTCGGCTCCACCGACCCGATGCTTGTCGACTCCGACACGGCGTTGCTCGACGCCTACCCCTCCGACGTGGTAGTCTTCAACGACCCTCTCCCTCGAGCTGACAGCGGCAGCAGCACTGTCACTGAGGTGCTGGTCATCAGCCACGTCGCCGACTCGGGCGAGAACGCCCACGATGCCCTACAAGCGGCGATGCATGACTTGACCGTCCCCATCCCGGCCGACGCCGACGCCGAGACCCTGGAGGCACGCCGCCTTGCCCTCATCGCGGAGGGTCAGAAGATAGCCTCCATGAGACGCCTCACTGAGGCTCACCAGCGCGAAGTCGACCGCGCCGCCTCATGGCGGGCCGAGCCGAGCCGGCCTCGTCAAGAAGCGCGGCGCGGCCATCGCCAGCATGCTGAGGGCAGACCGCCCCGTCTACGCCACACCGCTCGAGAATCTGCGAGCCGCTCAGGCGGCCGCTGAAGAGCTAAATGGGTTGGGGGCTGATGAGCTCCCCTACATGACGAGGGGCATCCAGCAGCTGATCGACGCGGCCGCAGAACGGCATGAAGCCGGCGCCCGCGCTGAGAGTCCTCCCCCATGCCGAGAGCATGCCGTGACATCCCGGTCGCCAACTGCAAGCGGCGCCCGCGCAAGGAAAGACAAGGAGCCGGCTGCTAGCCGCATCCGGACTTGGATCACCATCGAGCGTGACGCGGAAGGCCACCCTCGAGCAGTGGAGCGCCAAGGAAATCTGCCTCCTCCCCTGCCTCGAGGGGAGAGATATCCCACCCCGCCGCCTGTCACGCATCCGACTCTTGGTGGCCGACTAGGCCACCGCGAAGGAGTCGGCGAGAACGACGCCCGCCACCGGATCGACCGCCTAGCTCGATCCCTGGCGCTAGAAGAAGAAGACGATGTCGGCCCGCCATGCTTCGGCCCCCGCATCCGCGACGAGCCCTTCCCCAAGGGGTTCTCGCTCCCTAGAGACACGCCCAAGTACAACGGCTCTGTGAAGCCGGAAGATTGGCTCATCGACTACTCTACCGCCGTCAGCATAGCGAACGACAACAGGCACGTAGCCGTGAAGTACGTCCCTCTCATGCAGCAAGTCACGGCACGCACCTGGCTCAACAGCCTCAAGCCCTACAGCATCAACAGCTGGCTGGACTTCACGGAAGTCTTCGTCCGCAACTTCACCAGCACGTACAAGCGGCCTCCCAAGCCCCGCCAGCTCTCCCTATGCGTCCAAGGGCCCAACGAGTCGACCCGCGACTACCTCACGCGGTTGGCCGAGCTCCGCACTCCTGCGAGGGGGTGCACGAGGTCCAAGCCATCGAATACTTCACCGCCGGGATTCCGAGAGGGCACCCTCCTCAAGCACCGACTCCTCTGCGACGAGCCGGCTACCCTCGACGAGCTGCTGATCATTGCGGACAAGTACGCCACGGCCGACTCCTCGATGAAGACCGAGCTCCGAGTGGACGCCTCTGGGAAGGTGCTCGCTCCGGCTCCCAAGACGCCGGTTGGTGACTCCAATCGGCGCCCCTACCAGAATGACCACAAGCGCAAGGCTCCTATGCCGCCTTCCACCAGTCGGCAGGTGGCCACAGTCGAAGATGAGCAGCCTGAAGAACGGCCCGCTCCCAAGAAGAAGGGAGGCAGGCCGGCTTGGCAGCCGGCCTTCTCCTACGAGCAGACTCTCGATGCCCCCTGCAAGTTCCACAGCGGTGCGAAGCCGTCTAACCATACGACTCTAAAGTGCCACTGGCTCACACGGATCTCCAAGGGCGAGGGGCTGGTGCCGCCTCCGCCTCCCGGCTCGCCGCCTCTAGCTCCCCAGCAGCCGGCTGCTCGACCAGCAGTCGGAGCCATTCAAGATGAGTTTCCTGATGAGCACGCCGCTTACGTCGTCTTCACGAGCCAGGTTGAAGACAAGCACAGCCGGCGCCGACAGCACCAAGAGGTCAACGCAGTCGCCTCCAGCAACCCGAGTTCATGCACTGGTCCGAAAGGCCTATCAACTGGTGCCGGGCCGATCACCCAGAGGTGATGCCGTCCCCTGGCTCCTACGCATTGGTGTTGGACGTCACCCTTGCAACAGAGAGGCGAGCTGCCTGATTCTCCCGGATTCTGATTGATGGCGGAAGCAGTATCAACATACTGTACCGCGATACCATGGAGAAGCTAAACATCAAGGCGAAGCAGCTCATGCCAAGCCGGACCGTGTTCCATGGCATCGTACCCGGCCTGTCCTGTTCCCCGATCGGCAAGATCAAGATGGATGTTCTCTTCGGAGACAAGGATCACTTTCGCCGAGAAGCAATCTGGTTCGAGGTAGTGGATCTGGAAAGCCCTTACCACGCCTTGCTTGGCCGACCTGCTCTGGCCAAGTTCATGGCTGTGCCCCACTACGCCTACCTGAAGATGAAGATGTCGAGCTCGAAGGGGATCATCACTGTAGCCGGCGACTACAAGAAGTCCATCGAGTGCGCTGCAACCAGTAGCCGGCTGGCCGAGTCCCTCGTAGTGGCAGAAGAGAAGAGGATGCTGGAGCGAGTTGTGGCCATGGCCGGCAAGCAGCCGGCCTTGTCCCCCAACCCCAAGGATTATGATGCGCAGGGCTCCTTCCAGCCGGCCAAGGAGACGAAGAAGATACCTCTGGACCCAGAGAACCCGGAGAGGTTTGCAGTCATTGGTGCGAACCTAGACAGTAAATAGGAAGGCGAGCTCGTCGACTTCCTCCGTGAGAATCGAGACATCTTTGCATGGTCCCCAAAGGACATGCCGGGTGTTCCGAAGGATTTCGCCGAGCACAGGTTACACGTCCGAGCCGATGCGAAGCCGGTCAAGCAGCCTCTCCGCCGACTGTCAGAAGAGAAGAGAAGAATCGTAGGAGAAGAGATAGCCCGGCTCCTTGCCGCCGGCTTTATTATGGAAGTGTTTTTCCCAGAATGGCTTGCTAACCCAGTCTTGGTGTTGAAGAAGAACAACAAATGGCGTATGTGTATAGACTACACTAGCCTCAACAAGGCCTGCCCCAAAGATCCGTTTGCTTTGCCACGGATTGATCAAGTGATAGACTCCACAGCCGGATGCGAGCTGTTGAGTTTCTTGGATGCCTACTTAGGATACCACCAGATTAAGTTGAAACCAGCAGACCGCCTGAAGACCGCCTTCATCACACCATTCGGAGCTTTCTGTTACCTGACTATGACATTCGGCTTGAGGAATGCCGGTGCCACTTTTCAGCATTGCATGCAGAAATGCCTCCTCAAGCAACTCGGCAGAAATGCCCACGTCTACGTAGACGATATTGTGGTGAAGACGGAGAAGCGCGGCACCCTGCTGGAAGACCTCAAAGAAACATTTGCCAACTTGCGCCGATTCCAGATCAAGCTCAACCCTGAGAAATGCGTGTTCGGAGTACCAGCCGGCCAGCTTCTAGGCTTTCTGGTCTCCGAACGCGGCATTGAGTGCAACCCTGTGAAGATCAAGGCCATTGAGAGAATGGAGATTCCCACCAAGTTGCGAGACGTTCAGAAGTTCACCGGGTGCCTGGCCTCCCTAAACCGCTTTATCAGCCGGCTAGGAGAGAAGTCTCTCCCCCTGTACCGACTCATGAAGAAATCCACTCATTTCGAGTGGAATGACCAAGCAGACCAAGCCTTCCATGAGTTGAAGAAGATGCTGACCACTCCCCCTGTCCTGGCGGCGCCGACTGAGAAGGAGCCCATGCTCCTCTACATTGCCGCAACTAGCCGAGTGGTCAGTACAGTCATCGTGGTTCAGCGCCCAGAAGAAGGCCGAGCCCAGCTAGTCCAGAGGCCGGTATATTATCTAAGCGAAGTACTATCCAGCTCAAAGCAAAACTACCCGCACTACCAGAAGATGTGCTATGGAGTGTACTTCGCCGCCAACAAGCTGAAGCCCTACTTTCAAGAGCATCCCATCACGGTCGTGTGCACCGCCCCGCTCGCCGAGATCATAGGCAGCCGGGATGCATCCGGCCGGGTGGCTAAATGGGCCATTGCACTCGCACCTTACACAATCTTCTATCAGCCCCGCACCGCCATCAAGTCCCAAGCGTTGGCCGACTTCCTCGTCGACTGGGCCGAGACCCAGTACCTACCGCCGACTCCCGACTCTACTCATTGGCGGATGCACTTCGACGGGTCCAAGATGCGCACCGGCTTGGGAGCCGGCATCGTCCTCACCTCTCCCAAAGGCGACAAACTCAGATACATGCTGCAAATCCACTTCGCCGCCTCCAACAACGTGGCCGAGTACGAGGCGGTCATACACGGGCTCCGGCTAGCCAAAGAGCTCGGCATACGCCGGATCCTGTGTTATGGCGACTCGGACTTGGTGATCCAGCAGTCATCTGGCGACTGGGACGCCAAGGATGCAAACATGGCGAGCTATCGATTCCTCGTCCAGCAGATCAGTGGGTACTTCGAAGGGTGCGAGTTCCTTCACATGCCACGGGCCGACAACGACCAAGCAGATGCCCTGGCGCGGATCGGCTCCACCCGACAGGCTATACCAATGGACGTCTCTCTCCAACGCCTCCTCAAACCATCCATCAAGCCGTCTCCAGAGTCGGACTCTATCTTCGTACCGCCTGCCCCCGATGCAGCCAGATCCGACTGGAGGAACCCAGCAGGCGGCTCGGGGATTTCGACAAGCGGCCCGGGGACTGCCGTAGTCGCACCCGGCTCGGGGACCTCAGAACCCGGCCCGGGGACTGCAGCAGTCGGCCCGGGGACTGCAGCGACACAAGAAGCGGTGGCCGACTCCAACTCCCCACCACC
This sequence comes from Aegilops tauschii subsp. strangulata, assembly GCF_002575655.3. Lineage (NCBI taxonomy): Eukaryota > Viridiplantae > Streptophyta > Magnoliopsida > Poales > Poaceae > Aegilops > Aegilops tauschii. Next base: position 511,270,861 of record NC_053037.3, read on the forward strand.
CAACCCGCCCACCCGAGTCACAGTGGCCGTACTGACAGTAGAAGAAATCACAGCTCCATCATGGGCCCAGCCCATCCTCAACTTCCTAGTCAACAGAGAGCTGCCGACTGATTAGATCTCGGCAAGATTAGTGCAACGCCGAGCCGGAGCATATGCAATAATAAACAGAGAGCTTGTCAAGCGCAGCGTCACTGGAGTCTTCCAGCGCTGCGTCGAGCCAGAGAAAGGTGTGGCAATCCTCAAGGATATCCACCAAGGCGAATGCGGCCACCACGCAGCCTCAAGATCACTTGTGGCCAAAGCTTTCCGCCATGGTTTCTTTTGGCCGACTGCTTTGGAAGATGCCAAAGAGATAGTCAAAAGCTGCAAAGGATGCCAAATCTTCAGTTCCAAGCAACACATGCCGGCTTCTGCACTCAAGACCATCCCCCTCACCTGGCCCTTTGCCGTCTGGGGGCTGGACATGGTCGGCCCATTCAAGATAGCCCGCGGCGGCTTGACACATCTGCTTGTCGCCGTGGACAAATTTACCAAGTGGATCGAAGCGAAGCCGATCAAGAAGCTGAACGGGCCGACTGCCGTGACATTCATTGCCGACATCCCTACTCGGTACGAGGTGCCGCACAACATCATCACCAACAACGGCACAAATTTTGCCAAAGGAGCACTGGCACGTTTCTGCGCGACGCAGGGTATCCGACTGGACTTAGCGTCCGTTGCCCACCCGCAGTCAAACGGCCAGGTCGAGCGAGCAAATGGACTCATCCTCTCCGGCATCAAGCCCCGACTGGTCATACCACTGGAGCGATTGGCCGGCTGCTGGCTCGATGAGCTGCCGGCTGTCCTCTGGAGTCTGCGTACTACCCCAAACAAGTCAACCGGCTTCACTCCGTTCTTCCTTGTATATGGTGCCGAGGCTGTCATCCCAACTGACATCGAGTTCGACTCGCCTCGGGTCACCATGTACACGGAGGCGGCGGCCAAGGAAGCGCGAGAAGACGGCGTCGACCTGCTGGAAGAAGGCCGGCTGTTAGCACTCAGCCGGTCCGCCATCTACCAGCAGGGTTTGCGCCGTTACCACAACCGAAAGGTCAAGCCAAGATCTTTCCAAGAGGGCGACCTTGTGCTTCGGTTGATCCAGCGAACAGCCGGCCAGCACAAGCTCTCGGCCCCTTGGGAAGGCCCTTTCATCATCAGCAAGGCACTAGGCAACGACTCCTACTATCTGATTGACGCACAAAAACCAAGAGCACGCAAGAGGGATGATTCCGGCAAGGAGTCGGAGCGACCATGGAACGCGAACCTCCTGAGAAGATTTTACAGTTGAAAGCAGTATGTATCATGCTACCTTTTTGTATTAAGTACGAAGCAACGGCCCCCCCGAGGAGCACTCGGGGACTGCCCTCCTTTATCTATGAATGACGAGCGTCATACTCATGAATGTATTATTACATTTGATTTTCTGTCTGGCACCGGGTTCGACCAGTCGGCCCGGGGACTGGCCGCCTTAAGTTATATTAAAAGTTCTACCTGAAGTCAGACAAGTAGTGTGCCGGCACCCGAGCCCTCTCTTGTTGAAAGTCCCAGCTCGAAGAACCGACTGACCGACTGGCAAGAGCCAAAGGCAGAAACGATGCCCACACGAAAAACGGCTAAGGACTAACGAACTTGTATAATGCAAAGACGGCCTCCAACCACGCTTGCCGGCTGTCAAAACAGCCGGCTGGCCGGCCTCCCAATCACTTCGCTATGATCCAACAAAGCTAGAGTACTTGCCCTCCCAACTGGCCAAGCACTTCTCCAGCCACAGATTGCAGAGCAACTGTCCGACTGGGGAGGCGGCAACCAAGGCAAGGCGGCAAAGGAAACAGCAGAAGGATGAAAAGCAAAGAACAAGGGAAAGCCAAACGCATGCATAATTATATTTACACATAAAGCCCCCAACAGGCCGGTAGTCAATATCGTTCGAATACACCCCCAGTGGGTGGAATTGTGCAAACTTAACAAAATATTGTTCCAAGAGTGATAAAACAGGAAAATAGAGGCAGCAGACTAGACTAAGGGCGCAGTGTGGGAGCCGGGTTGGTCGGTGGAGACGGCACCACCGGCTGGAGGAGTGGCCGGCTGGCGGGTCTCGGCTTGATCATCGCCGGCTGCAGGCGGCGCACCCACACGTGCCTTGTTGCTGGAGGCACGATCAAGTTGAGGCTGACCGGCCGCTCCACCATCTGGCGCGATGTCTTCACCCTCCTCCTCCTCCTCCTCGCCCTCGTCGCTGGAGTCGATCTCCTCCGCCGAGTCCTCGCTGTCTGCCGGGTTCAGCCCGAACCACTCCTCCAGCTGGGCAACGCCGCTGTCATCCACCTCAGGAGCGAAGACGCCGGTGTCGGTGTAGTCGGCGATCGCCGAAGCCCGCTGGATGATAGCCGACCGCGCCGGCTCCAGCTCCGTGTCGGCCTCCTGCCGCCAGGTGGCCAGCTGGTCCAGACTCAGCTCGGGATACCAGGCCTTCGCGAACTCCAGCGCCCGCCTGGCGCCGGACCGAGCCGCCAAAGCCTTCCAGGCCTCGAAGCGGCCGACCGCCACCTCCAGCCAGTCGGCGGTCTGACTGGGGGTGCGGGGAATCACCTCTCCAGGCCAGAGGGCGGCTAACACCTGCGCCCCAACACGCTGAAGCCTGCGGAGCATGCGGTGAGCCGGCTGAAGGCGGGCTTGAATTGCCAAGAGCTGCTCCTCCAGCGATCGACGAGCGTTTGGCGCGATCTCGGCGCCAGCCTGTCTCCGTGCCTCGCGGTGGGCCTCGACGACCTGGTTGGCGGCGGTAGAGTAGCCAGGGAAGTACTCTGCGCAAAGAAGAAAGAGAAAGAAGAGAAAAACACCAAGTCAGAAAATGAGCTGAAACGGCAAGCGGCAAGCAAGGACGAAGAGGAAGGCGGCCTACCGTCAACCAAGTCTTCGATCTGGCCATAGCCGTTGATCAGCGTTTGCTTCGCTTCGGCCCAACTGGCCGCCTCTGTCTCATACTCGGCTTGGAGGGCGGCCTCGCTGTCCTGCACCGCCTTCAGGGCCGCCTTGTGGCTCTTCTCCTGGTCGGCCAACCTCTTGGCCAGGCGGTCACGCTCCTATGCCAAGGCGGCAAACTCGGCCTCCTTAGCGCAAAGGGCAGCCTGAGCCCCGCCCAGCTGTTCCCTTAGACTGGCGTTGGCCGTTGCAGGGATGGCAGAAAAGAAAGAAGCAATAAGGGAGAAGTTGTCAAGGAAGATCCGACCCGACTGCTCAGCAGTCGGCCCGAATCTCGGGGACTACACCCAGTGGGTGCGCTGACGCGCCCCCACGTGAGATAAAAGACGAAGTACCTACCCGGGCTCTCAGACAGGTCAGCAGTCTTCTGGGTCAGCTCCCGAGCCTGGGAGTTGAAGGTAGCCGCGCGGAGGTTGTGGTAGTCCTGCAAGTCAGGCAGAGGAGTGAATGAGAACAAGAATAGCAAAGCAAGGCCTGCTAGGAAGTTCCAAGCCGCCTGCTCTGCAGCCGACTCGGAACTCGGGGACTACACCCAGTGGGTGCGCTGACGCGCCCCCACGGAAGAAACCAAGATCAAAAAAGCAAAGACAAGAAGACTAACCCGAATGGCCGCCCGCGTCGCAAGGAACTCGTCATTATATTTCCTCAGCGCCGCAGCCTGGGCCTGAAGCCGGTTCCGGACGTCCTGCGATGCCACGTTCACCACAGCCGTCCCTCCACCCGGCGTCCACCCCGAGCTGGCGCTGGCCGCCTCCATATCCTGGGCCGACGAGCTGGAGCCCGCGACCTTCTGCGGCTCCGATGCAACCTTCCCCGCGCCCTGGCGCGATGGTGACTGGACCACCAGATCCGTCCTCGCGGCCGGCTCGCCCCCGGCCGATTGCGCAGGTAGCAAGTTAGGCTGGCCGCCTTGGGTCGCTCCAGTCGGCGGGGCTGGTGCCGCCTCCCTCTCCAGGACGACGACGTCGTCCTCCCTCTCCAATCTCGGCTGGTCGCCGCCGGCTTCCTCTGGCGGGGGCTCTGGGGCCTCAGGTGCCGCGACGCGCAGAGGGGTGACGAGCAAGGCCCCCTCCGCCATCTCTGTGGCCGTAGCCTCCGCCTGGGCCTTGGCCGCTGCGTCGGCGTGCGCCTTCGCCGCCTCCTCCTCCTGGGCCGCCTTGGCGGCAGCCGCCCTCAACTCCTCTGCCTCCCGCTCCTCCCGCGCCTCCCGCGTGTTTTGCTCCGTCGCCGCCTGATGCTTGGCGCGGGGGTCCACGCGGCGGGTGCTCCCGGATCCTCCTGGCGATCCGACGACGGAGGCGGCAGCAACCCGCTCAAGCGGCAGCGGAGCCCTGATTTTTTGAGAAAGGATAAGGACTCGGAAACCACCGAAGAAAAGAAGAAAGAATGCACAAAGGAGTATGCACTTACGCCGACACCGTCTGCGGCTGCTTCACCACCTTGCGGAAGCGGGCCGCCTTCACGGCCGCCTCCTCCCGCCTGGTCGCCGCCGCCCCGCCCTTGGGCTTCTTCGGCCGACTACCGAACAAGCCCGACGCGGCACGACGCTTCTGCCCGCCGCCCCGAGCAGGCGGCGCGGCGGAGGAACCCGCGCCGTGGCCAGACGCCGGCTGGCGGCGTGGGACGACTTCCGCCTCATCGTCATCCGGCCAGTCGTCGAAGCTGGCTCCAAGACCGGAGCCGCCTGCTTCGCCGCCGGCTTCGCCGCCACCCGCCTCGGTGTTGTCCTCCATGCCCGCCGCCCCCAAGTCATAGTCCTCCAGGTCATGTTCCGCCCGGTCGGGGAGGAATCGGCGCTCCGTCTCCGACCCGGCCGCAGGTCGAAGGAGAGAGCTCTGCCAAGGCACCCCGACTGGTCAAAGATGGCCAGAAGGAATTCGGCAACAAACTGAGGAAAGAGAAAACATACCATGGGCGGAGGATGCGCCCGGGAATATGGCTCCTTGCCAAACCGCCACTCTGCGGAGAGCTTGCAGTACACAAGGTAATTCACCATGTGGGCCACCTCGTCATGCGGCATGTCCTTGGTGCACATCCGGCTCGGATCGAGCTGGCCGCTCATCTGACAGATCAGGTGAGGGCGGCTCTGAAGCGGAAGCACCCGACGCACGACGAAGGCGGCCAGCAAGTCGGGCCCAGTCAGGCCCTCCGACTGGATCATC